>NW_021635904.1:0-41029 GCF_004799145.2 Neltuma alba | reverse complement strand
GCTGTCACTTCGAAGAATTCTGCGAACCTTACAAATCAATTACATTGAGGTGTTCGGTTCTAATATGCAAATCACACACTGCATGGACAGATCATTTTAAGTGGTGGAGGCTGCCTACTTTGTTGGTTTGACCAGGAAGTATTAGCTAAACCAAATACAATTTGTTAAAATGCTTCAATATCTAATGGTTCTTATTCCTTGATCTTATTGTCAGAGTTTGCTCTTTTTTAAAAGATACACTGCAACCTATGACCTCTTCGAGCGCGTGTGTAGTACTGACCTCATATGTTGACTTGATTTTTACTGAATCACTAACATCACTCATTGTACATTATGGCTATCCAGTTTGTTTTAGTAATCAACATTTAAAACTTGATGTTTGTGGTTATCCATGATTGACAAGGGATTCAAATTTTCTGACTTCTTCCTGTACATAGTTAACTATAAAATCTTTTCCATATGTTTAATCATAACACATTGAGTATGTAGTTAGTTGAGAATTTTTAAGAAGACTCTATTGGAATGTGTTACATTTTGAATATAAAAAAAAGAGCAAACATTACTGTCATGGTATCATATGCTATGAGAGGACACCTCTTAGGGTCTGTTTGGTTTGAGGGGAGGGTAGGGGAGGGGAGGGGAGGTTTCATCCTCACCTTGTTTGGTTTGATTAAAAAGGAGAAGAGGAAAGGATATTTAATAATTCCTTGTTTGGTTCAAGAATGGGAGGGGAGGGATAGTAATAATCAATTTACCATTTTACCCTTACATATTAGTTTATGTTTTTTATTGATATATTATATAAATTAATTTACATCTTAATTTAAATCATATAATTTAATAAAAATTCAGTCTTATCATATTAATATGTGTATTAAAAAATTGGTACAGTAATTTTTTATTCTAATTAATATAATAATATATTTAAAATAATCAAATTAACAAATTTTACATGCTCTAAAGAAAAATGAAATTTTATTCTCTTTAGGCTATTTTTTTTCCAGCTTTAAAATATATTTAATAAATAATATATTTATAAAAAATTAATTTTTATAATATTATAATTTTTTATTTAAATAATTTTTTATAATATATTTTTAATTATAATAATGTATATATTTTTTTATTTTTTTACTTAGGATAATATATTTTTTATTTAAATAAATATTATAATAATATATTTTATGGGTAGAAGTAGAATATTAAAAAAACTATAAGGGTATAATGGTTCAAAAATTTAACTCTCCTCCAAAAACCCCCAATTTAAAAGGGGAGCCAAAATGGGGGAGGAAGGGGAGGGGAGGGGACAGGACATTTTAGCTCCCCCCCCTCCCCTCCAAAATTTTTAACCAAATAAGAGGAGGGGCTCCCCTCCCCTCCCCTCCCCTCCAACCAAACAAACCCTTAGGGCCCGTTTGATATCTTGGAATTGATTTTGAAGGAAATGGAAATGGATATGGATATTGAAATGGGGCTTAAAAATATGTTTGGTATACACATGGAATTTTCAAAGAAAAGTACCAAAATGCCCTCCTCTAAAACTCATTCTCTCCCACCGAAAAGTGAAATGAACCCAGCTTCACACAAAACTTCATCGCAACCCAGAGACCACAGTCTTCTTCTTCATCGCCATTTCAGATACTAGTCACGAATCTGGAAAAATCAATTGAGAAACAAACCCAACAATACGGGTATGGACATCTATTAGCAAATTTTCAAAGGTCATATGAATCAGATAGATCATCTAAGTCTGCAATTTTATTTACAAAAATTGAATAAAACATTAAGAGGAATCAAACCCAGCAATCAATGCAAAAATAAAAACATAAATCAACATGAAAAATAAATCTGAAAAATCAGAAGGCAAAAGGGATTTTTTTCCCCTTTTGGCAAGAGTCCTTGCTAGCCCAAAAACCACACACGATGAAGGTGACATCGGAGACAAGGATGATGGTGTAATGCTCGACCCATCTAGCAACTTCAAGCTGGGGATTGAAGAAATTAGAATCGAACACCAATATGCAGCCATAATCAATTGTAACTCATAGAATTGTGAGGAACCCAGATGGAATCGTGACTTAGATCTGAGAAACCCAGAAGAAATAGTGAACTCACAATCAAGGATGAGCAGTTGGAGAAGATCTACAGTTCTCCGTCATTAAGGAGAAGGGTGGGAGGTCGTCATTGCTGTCGTCCTCACCATTGCCTCCCTGCTGCCCTCGCCGCCACCTCTACCTTCTTCACCCTTTGGCATTTTCAAAGATCTAAAGAAGTTGAAGACAGACAGAGCGGGAGAAGTCAAAGACGAAGTGGAGTGATCTGGATCTATAGAGGAGACGGTGGGGACTTCGTCAGTGATAGGGTCTGAAGTTTGAGGGGCATAAGCTTGCTAGCGGTAGGGGGAGGAGATCGCCGGCAGCAGGATCAGAAGCTTGAGGGGGTAGGAGCTCGCGTGAAGCATGGAGGGGCAAAAATGAATAATGTTACATGGAATTGGAAATCTTTGGGTTTTTTGATGGAAGCCAATTCCAGCAGTTTGGCTTCCATGTGGAGCCCAATTCCATGTGCGCTTAGCGTACCAAACATCCAATATGATGGAATTCATTTTCATTTCCATTTCCAACCCCCTCAATTCCAGCGTACCAAACGGGGCATTAAAGAATTCTTGTGGCAAAACCAACCTTCTGCAGGGTCTGCTTTCCATAGCAAATGCTTACAAGCTACTCTTCTATGGATCTATAACACCAACTTACATATTATTACAGACAAGCCCTCTATATAAATTTACTATGTTCAGAAGAAATTTCTTTAGCTTCCTTCTCATGATACCTTTGTTCTCAACATCACTTGGCAAGTAATACTTGCTTTTGTTCATCATTTCTCTTCCTTTAATATTGTTGTTATCTCTAAACCTTGTTTTCTTAGTTTTAATTATGCCAGCGTGGGAATGTTAAGTATTTGTAACTTATAACTATTTTTATCATGAATATCATTTTGTCTTTCGTTAAAAAAAAAAAAAAGATTGCATTGGAGGCAAGAAGATAATTTATATGTAACTTTTTATTTTTATTTTTTTGCTGTCACGCTAAGTTCACCGTCTTTTCTTTTGGTGCTGTGTCTTGTAAGTCATTGTATTGTACTGTAGGCCGTCTGCGAAAGAGCAGTATACTGGTGATTATTTTGTCGTTGGTGGAGGCTATCACATTAAAGGGTGTATACACTTTCTGAAGTTTGCTATAAAGCTTTGCTAGACTGCATTTATTTATCATCTGCAGACTTTGCTTATTTAAGCATAAGCATTTGCACTTTACATTTTGTTTTTTCCTACATGCGGCTGAGGTTTTGGCTCATGTCAAATAATTACTTAGCATTTAGTTTAATGGACTCATTTTTTTTGGTCCATTTTGGAGGTCTCACAACAACTATTAACTTTAGGACTAATATATTTAAAATTAATGAAACTTATTATGTACTTTAATTAATGCATGCCCATAAATTAAATTCTAAGATTAAGTCAACACTTTTCGTTAAATGAGAAGGATGGTGCTAAGATTAAGGAACTCAAAGTATATTGATATAACTTTTAATTGGGCTACTTTAACTTTCAATTGAGCCATTTTAACTTCTTATTGAGCGTAGTAACCTTTAATACTCCTCCCGTCCTAAATGTAAGACCCTTATACTAGTGTGTATAAGGCTCTTACATTTAGGACCGGAGGAGTATCAAATTTGAGAACTTAAATCTTGATATTCCCATTTGATCTTGCAAGTTTTTATTTCTTCTATCTCTGTTCTTTTTCTTTTGAATCAATAGCCTAATAACTCCTTTCTTTTCTTAACCAAACTACACAAGATAATCACATTAAGTATAATAGTTAGTCAAAGTATGAGATAAATATTTGTTGCAAACTTTTTACTCTAATATTTGACATCATCAAAACTAATTATATCTATAAGTTTTTTGTTTAAAATTCATCAAATTGGAGACATAGATAGCATTGATTATTAGATTATGAGAATAAGCTAATTGTTTTAAACATCAGCCAGGGTTGGAGTTACCGTGTTAGTTTTAGTGAAAAAATTTTGACCCCTAAAACATAAGGTATTGAGCTTGATCTGAATTCATGCGACAACCCAAAAAAAAAAACATCATTTGAAGAGTTATTCTCAATTTGACCTATTAAATACTCATAAAAAAATTAATTATCTATAGCAAGAAAAAAGTTAATCATTTTAAACGTTTTTAACATAAACTTAAATTAAGAAAAATATTTTTAGAATTTTTACAAAAACATAGTTGAAAACCGCTAAAAATCGATTTAAATTAAGGTTGCGAAAATATTTGAAAGTTTTTTTTTGGGTAATTTTAGCAAAACGGAGGTATATCAAGTGTTGAACTGAAAAAATTGACGTTGATTGTCACATATCATTTGATGAAAAATACGAAAAAAGACTTACAAAATGTAATTACTTTAAAACGGACAGAAAAGGTGAACAATTGTCAAAACAGTGATAGAAAAATTCAATATTTTATTTGAAGTAAACATTAGGATGAAGAATCTTTGACTTTTCTTATGCGGAAAAATTTGTTCATAAATTGAAAAGAAATCTAGCAAGAGAGGAGTGGAGAAGAAAACTCCATGATTCTTGTTTTGAAGAAATTCTTAGGTGTTCTAGGAGCACCAACTTACCTGTGCTCTATCCAATCAGAAGGCTTCAACTCATATATTTTTTAATCCCATATGTCAGCCAACTACTTTTAATTGTTTTATTGTTTTAAAAATTAAAAATGTCTTGCGTTGGTAAATTCCTCAGGCTGCCCCTCCCTTCCCTCTTTCTCAGACTCTCTTCCTCACTCCATTCCTTCATTGACGGCCTTCCTTCCAGAACCACAACCTCCGCCTCATCCGGCGCCACCCCTCCCTTGTCACCAGAAATATCCGCCATAGCCGATCTTGCCAACACCGTCACCAATCTCACTCTCGCATCCAAATGCTCCAACTTCGAAAGATCCCAACACCCAGATCTTAAATCTACAACATATAGATACTGATATATATAGTTAGAGTTAGAGTAAGAGGCTAGAGAAAGGAACTTGAAAATGTAATTTAAGAGAGAGGAAGCATGAGGGGAATACTTTTTGTTGCTGTTATTTTTCTTTTTAAGATTAAAGCAAGAAGAGGGAGAAGAAGCTTTGTAGATTCAGGTTTACAAAGTCAAAGAAGAAAAAATGGCCAATGGAACTGGATTTACAACCTAGTGTTCTGGGTTCAAGACTAGAATCACCATGGCTCCTAATGAAGGATTTTTGCCATCACCGGTGAAGGAGATGCCGCCGCAATCCAAATCTGTGAAGGAAATAGGGAATGGAGAAAGGGAGGGAAAGTTTGAGACCCATAGACAAGGAAGCTATCGAGAAAAGAGCAAGGGTATAGGAAAAGAAATTACTAAACCCTGATATTTTTATTTTTTAAAACAATAATTAATAGAAATGAATAGGCTGACACGTGGATTAAAATTATCTTAGTTAAAGTATTTTTATTAGATAGAGTACAAATGACTCCCCATACATCTAAGAATTTCTCTCTTGTTCTGTCCTAATCAATTTGTCCTATCATATAGTGATAAGAGAAGAAAATTTTTATTTAATTTGCCTGACATTCATATAAGACATTGTATATATAAAATATTTTTATGATTATATTTAAAAATAATATTCATTTAAAATTATTGCTGTTGTTATTTTTTTTAACAATTTTAATTAATAGAAAAGGAAAAAAGATTATATATACGTTTTTGTTTTGTTTGGGGTGAAAATATTGTGAGACTTGGAAACGTTTATTTTTTTTAAATGTGAAAATTTTTTCTGCTGATTCGAAAAGACCTTTTGAAAAATAAGAGAAATGAGTCAAAAACCCTCCACATAAGTTTCGTGTGCTCCACCCGTATGCGGAAAAAGTTTGCCAACTATGTCTCTTATTTCCAAAATTTGCAACCATGCATCTAAAATTGTCCATTGACTAGGGGCTTCTATTTTGTTGAAATTAAAAGTTCAATCCAATCAAGTTATTAAGGACATGGTGGAGAGTAGAGGAAGTTATCGGCTCATCTTCAAGTTGTTGTCTCCATTTGAAGCTTCTGGATTTTTTACGCTTTTTTTTTTTCAGTTTTTTCAATGACTTAGAAATATTTGCACAAATCAGCTCATTTGATTTAAATCAACATAGTAATATTGATCAGCGCAATTTCATGTGTATTTTTGCACATTTGAAAAACATATGATATTTGGCACACTTCGAGAAAAGGTTTATAAGTCTTTTTGTCCATTTACCTTTTATACTACCTCCAGTTTTTAATATTAGATTTCGTTTGATTTTTATTTTGGTCCTAATTATAAGATCTCAATCCACTTTGTCTCCTATATTTGTACATTTTTTTCAAGGTAGTCCCTCTAATAATAGTAGTTCTAGCCAATAAACTTGATTAACAAGGATATTTTAGGAAAGACCATACCTATTTATTACAAATAACTAACTTAACTTATTTTCTTAATCTTCTCAAATTAGTCAACTAGCTCTTATAATTAGGATCGGAAATAGTATTTTTTAAATAGCATGTGTCCCACCATAAAAAGTAAATGGACTTTATGTTATTTTAGCAATTGTGTCATTTTCACTCTAATTTTGTACTTCTTTAAAAAAACTCCACAAGTCTCGGTGGAATTTTTTAATTCCTTTCCATACTGAAAATATTGATGTTGATAGTCACACATTATTTGATAAGAAATATTACCTTCGGTCTTAATTATAAGAGTTAGTTGATTAATTTGAGGAGATTAAGGAAAGAAGTTAAGTTAGTTATTTGTAATAAATATGTGTTGTCTTTCCTAAAATATCCTTACTAATCAAATATATTGGCTATAAATATCATTGTTAGAAGTATTATTTTGAAACAAAATGCATAAATATAAAAGACAAAGTGGATTGGGGTCTTATGTTTATGATCAAAATAAAAGTCAGACAAGGTCTTATATTAAGGACCGGAGGTAGTATGAAAGAAGACTCATAAAAGGTGACCACTTTAAAATGAATAGAAGAGATTAACAATTGTCACAGCAGTGATGGAAAATTTTTTTTATTTTATTTGAAGTAAACATTACAGTGAAGAATCTTTTACTTTTCTTATGTGGAAAAATTTGTTCATAAATTGAAAAGGAATTTGGCAAGAAAGGAGTGGAGAAGAAAATTCCATGATTCTTGTTTTGCCCTGATCGATTTGTCCTATCGTATAGTGATAGGAGAAGAAAATTTCTGTTTAACTTGCCTGACATTCATATAAGACATTATATATATAAAAATATTCTTATGATTATATTTAAAAATAACATTAATTTAAATTTATTTCTGTTATTATTTTTAAAATATTTTAGTCAAAAGCAAAAATAATTATATATATGTTTTTGTTTTATTTGGGGTGAACATATTATGGCATGAGGAAACCTTTATATTTTTTAAATGTGAAGCGTTTTTTTGTTAAATTGAAAAGAGTCCTTTGGAAAATAAGAGAAATAAGCCAAGAACCCTTTAGGCAAGTTTTGTATAGTTCACTTGTATGTGAAAAATGTTCAGGCCAAAAAAAAAAATATGTGGAAAAAGTTTGCCAATTATGTCTCGAATTTCCAGAATTCGTAGTTGGTGGACATTGGGTTCAAATCGGTCACTATTTGATGGAGGGCAGGAGAATCTCTTTAATCAAAAGAAATCAATCACTAATCAGAGATAATGATGAGACCTATTAGGCTATAATATCAAGTTTCGCATCTCATTGTCATTGTGTATTGACCAAGGCGCCTATTGACCGAACACTTGCTAGGAAATTATTCACTGTTATGTGAAAATTTTGCTTATACTCCCACCTTCTAACACTATAAATACCAATAATTTTGTGTGGAGTTGTAAGTTAACTTTAGTAAAGAAACTAATCATGGGTCTGTGCAAAAATATCGTTGTGCTCATTTTGATTTGCTCACTCACCTTATCACTAAATCCCTTATGCAAATGCAAAGTATCTGATTAAGTTCTTTGCATTCCTAGTGAGCGACAAGCCCTGCTTAATTTCAAGCAACATCTTCTTGATCCTTCAAACAGGCTTGCCATCTAGTCTGATGATAATACAAATTGCTGCAACTGGTCATCAGTTTCTTGCAATCACGTAACAGGTCACATTCTTGAACTTCACCTATCATCTTCAATTTCTTACTCGTATGAGGGTTATTGTGTTTTTGAGATATCAAGGTGTCGGGGTGAAATACATCCTTTGATACTTCAATTGAAAGATAAGTTACTTGGATTTGAGTGTCAACTATTTTGGAGGCATGCAAATTCCAAGTTTCCTTTGCTCAATGAAGAGCTTGGCCTATCTCAACCTCTCGAGTACAGGATTCAGTGGAAGCATGCCTCTCCAAATAGGAAATCTCTCGGATTTGCTCCATCTTGACCTTGGAGGTAATCATTTTACTGGGAAGATTCCCCATCAAATTGGGAATTTATCAAATCTACTCCATCTTGGTCTCTCTGGTGGTTATCAATATGATGTGGATCGGATATCAAAAGTACGAAGAAAATCTTCAGTGGATATCATCTCTTTCTTCACTTCAATATCTTCGATTGAGTTTAGTTAATCTGTCTAATGCCTTTGATTGGTTGCCTATTTTGCAATCTCTTCCCTTGTTAACAGAGTTACACCTATAATTGTGTGCTCTGCATCACAATTTTCATCCAGCCATTGCCACAAACTTTTCATCTCTAACAATCCTTAACCATTCCTCTTCCTTAGATTTTGGATCTCCTTCCACTCTAAAGTGAATTTTTCAGCTAAAGAATTTGGTTTCTCTTAAATTAAGCAACAATAATTTGCAAGGATTAATCCCAAATGGTATTCATAACCTCTCTCTCATTGAAGGTCTTGATTTGTCTTACAATTTGTTTAATTCTTCTATTCCTGATTAGCTATATAGTCTGAACCATATCAAGTCTCTTGCTCTTTATGGGAACAAATTGCATGAAACAATTTCATATGCAATTGGAAACTTGACTTCTACGGTTACTCTTGCTTTGTCAGACAATCAGTTGGAAGGGCCATTTCCAAACTCTTTAAGCAATCTCTATAACTTAAGATGTGTATATCTCTCTAACAATAACTTCAATCAACAAGTTTCTAGGTTAATAGAAATAATCTCTCATTGTGCTTCTGGCACACTCGAGGTTTTGTCAATTGGTGGTTCAAAAATTTATGGTAATTTGACAGTCCAAATTGGGATTTTCAAAAATCTCTGTGACTTTCTATCTTTGACATTCTATTCAAGGTGCAATTCCTATACCTTTAGGAAATCTTACCTCTTTGAAATATCTTCAAGTTTTTGGAAATAAATTTGATGGGAATCCTTTATTGTTTTGCAGTCACTTTCTGAATTAGAAGATCTTGATATCAGTGATAATCTTTTCCATGGAATTGTAAATGAACATCACCTTGCCAATTTTGCTAAGTTAAATTCTTTCTCTGTATTAGGAAACAAACTCATTTTAAAAGTAGGTCCCAATTGGAAGCCATCTTTTCAAAAGTTGAGCTTCTTGTACATGGCCTCATGGCACTTGGGCCCCCAATTTCCATCATGGATTCGATCATTGAAACATCTTGAGAAGTTGTCCATACCTAACACCAACATCTCCGATTCTATCCCCACATGGGTTTGGGATGCATTCTCCTATACTTCTTATTTTGATTTCTCTAACAACGATATCCATGGAGAGCTTTTTTATACATTGAAGAATCCCATCAATGTCTCCAACATTGATTTAAGCTCAAATTGCTTAAGTGGTCCTTTACCACACATATCTGTGGGATACTTAGACCTCTCAAATAATTGGTTTTTTGGATCTATAGCCTCCTTCTCATGTCAGGAAAAGGAAGAGCCAATGATGTTATATTATCTCAGTTTAGCATCAAATAATTTTGTTAGGTGAAATACCTAATTGTTGGAAGATATGGTCAAATAATCTTATAATTATCAAGTTTGATAATAACCATTTCAATGGGAAGTTTATTATAAGAAAGAATATGCAAACTTTTTTTTTTAATTGAGAATCAATTATACTACTAATATTTATGAATATTTATTAAGTAAATTTAATTTATTAAAACTTGAATAAATTGTGAAACATCATTTCTTAAACCCCCTTTTTAGTAGGCATTCGGAACCGTTACGGTTCAAGCAGTCCATGAAACAAGCCTGTAGATTGAAGATTTGTATTCTAGTTCTTGGGTTACTATTCATAGGTTAATTCCATATGTTTTGTCCAATTTTAAAAATTCATAAATAATTATAACAAAATCGTATTGAAGTGGTTCAAAATTCTACTTAAAACTCTTTCAATTCTCTACAGAGAAAAAAAAAATATAAAACTAGACTTAATGCTTACCAATTTGAACAGTTAATTGCGTGAAATTTACTGTTTATTTGGTCAAAACAGTATTTTTTAGATTCTCTACCCTAACTTTGGGCAATAATAACTATTAGCACACATCCATTTTAGGTGATCTACCACTTGTTTTAAGGCTTAGGATGTGCTCTAGATGCTTACCAATTTCACAGGCAGATTTAACCATTTGCTTCACTTTCACTCTATGATCATTTTGCGGCTCATTTAGAGATAACTTATCTCTCTTACTTGCATTAACAATTCATAATTAATTCTTTCTATACATATTCTTATTGCATCACTGCACTCACCATTTCCATACATTATCATAGCCAATTATACATGTCATTATCATTATTTAACATCACATAACATTGAGAGGCATGTTCATAACATACATTGGCATACAAAGTACTTAATGTAATACAATATATTTCTAAAATTCTGTTCCTCTTTTCTTTGCTTCCACTTCATGCATCCTCTTGCTTGCTCATTAACACCTATTAGGATTAGTCAAGGGAGGGTGAGATTCGGGAGAATCTTAGTAGCAAAATTTACCTTTCATGCATGCAAGATAAATTTAAGTGTATGACATGCTTGGTATCACATAACTTTATGCTTTAAAATATCATATTCATATGCTCAATATTTCAAACACACATAGCCATGAATTAAACAAAAAAAGAGAGCAACATTTTATCAATCATGCTTTCATTAATCATCAAGCAACATCAACACGTACAAGCATACATTAGGGTAAGTTCACTACTTTTTATCCTTAAACTTTCTTCTTGCCCCCTTGTTTGCCAACTATCAAGATTGCTTGATCAATCTTGCTATTCCTCTTCCTTGGTGTCTTATGGCCCTAGTTAAACATTGTAAGTCAATTGCCATTCTGTGAGGACCATAGAATTCACCAACCATCTTAACTCTTAAACTTATTCTTCTTTAACCTTAAATTTTACTTTCTTTTTCATAGCCTTTAAAACCATTTTCTTCATCATTTTCTACTCAATTTTTTATGAGGAATCCAAATATAAACTTGGATTTATCAAAACCCAACTCCTTCCCCCTTTTCTTGATTTAATCGAATCACAGAGTCTTAGGATCCAAAATTTTAATTTTCAAATCTAATATTTCCAAACATATTTTTTCCACATAACCCTACATACTTTTTCATTCTAAACTCATCAAAATCATCAAAATCCAACCCTAACACTAAGAACCAGCCTTGGCCGAGCAATCCCCTTAAATAACACAATCATGAAATTCAAGTAATTTCAACATAAAACTATTTGATTCTTGTTCCTTTCAAGCTTTTAAACCTTATCCTAATATCAATTTCATCTTTCCCTTAGCTTATCAATTTCATGCAGCCCCTTTACTAAGGTTTTCAAGCTTCCAAAAAGTATTAAAATCATGACCAAACTCAACAAGACATAAAACAAGTAAAACTACATCAAAAACCATGATCTTACCTTGTCTTAGAGCTTGGATTTTCCTTAAACTTCATGAGCTTCTTCTTCTTCTTTTTCTCTTGAGAAATTTCGTGCTTCTCCCCTTAACTCTCCTCTTGGCAAAAATCCTTGCATAAATGGGAGGTGAGGAGTATTTATAATGCCATAGTTGCTATTTACCATGGTTAAACTAATTCACCTTTACTAAGACATGTGTCATATGATTAAACCTCCTTTCTTATGATCTTGCCATGTGTAATCAAGATTGAAAAGTGTCTCATGATATCACCTTGCCTTACATCATCATGCTTACATCAAGTATGGCATGTATTTCTTGATTAAGGCATCAAGCTTATGATTTCGCCACATGTTATGATCAATTTGCCAAGTGTCTTCTTGCAACAATCCCACTAATCATAAGTCATACATATGGCATGAAAGAGAAGAAGAAAAGAGAATTGGAAAGCTTCTCCAACAAGCTTTCAAGCTACCAGTTTCATTCGCCTTTTTACTGATTCCTTTTATTTTTCCACATGCTTTCTTGGACCAATAGGAGGGCTTCCTTTTTGGCGCTAATATAGAGGAGAAGAGAGGAAAGTAGGTAGCTCCAATTGACCAGCTACCTAACCACATGAAGTCATGTAGTAGAGATTTCATCACATTGGGTAGATAGAGTATTGTCTAAAACTTACCCATAGTGCATTATGCTTTCTCTATTATCCATAAATATCTCCCGATGACTCATTAGATGACTCAATGTCATATCCTGTTAATTTTAACTAGGAAAATGAGGAAGTCAAAATTGATCAAGGGCCAAGTAGAGTAGCAGACACATAGACAGAATAACTTTTGAATTGAGATAAGATCAAGGACGAACTGTCATTTTCATAATATTCGGTCAATATTAATCAAAGTAGGAAGGTACACTTGGAATTCCTAAAAAATCTTGAAAAATTATGAAAAATAGAATAAAAGGCATGGAACAGTATTTGAGGCCTGAAGGATAAAGACAGAATAAAAACAATTTATTTTGGAATTTTCAACATTTTCTTGGAAATATGGCTAATTTAAAAAAATTGGTCAAATTGAATTATTTAAAATACCTAGGGGCCTTAACAATTCATGAAAAATTTAAGAAAATTTCTTAAGAAATTTTTATGAATTTTAAAATTGTTCTTGGCCTCAGAAAGTGTAGATGATAGATTTAAACATATTTAAAGCTTAATTTCTATTAGTAGAAGGCCTATTTCGGGAAAATTTTAATTTAAGGAGTTAAAGGTTGAAACAATTTTTTAAAAAATTACAGGAATGTCTCCTCATCAAAAGGAAGCTATTGGAGTAATGAAATAAACTTTTGAAAGTAGTGGATTTAATTGGATCCAAGAAAAATTCAACTGATAACGGGAGATTATACAGTGTAATGAGTATAAGCTTGGCGAGACAAAATTTCTCCCTATTTTTTATGATGAAATTGGCTCCAAATAGAGAGGGGAAGGATCTAATTGGAATAATACAAATTGTTGAAGGGTAAACTTGGAAGAATGAATTATTGAAATAAAAAAGACAACAACTCTGGCATGTATTAGATTAGGTGTCCTTGTAAGTTGGCATCTTGCATTTAATTAAGGGACATATAAGAGGGATTATGTGGCTAAATCATGAAGGAAGATGGACCAAGATCTTACCATGTGTTAAAGGGTTAAAACATATGGTAAATGAGATAGTTACCAAGAGGTAGAATCTAGCTATTCTATAAATATAATCACTCTTACTTTCATGAGACATTTTCTGCCAAACAAGAGGGAAAGGAAGGGAGCAAGTTTCGGCCATCAAGGGAGAAAGAAGAGGAGAAGAAGATCAAACCAATCTTAGGCCAAATCAAGTGCCAAATCAAGGTAAAAGCTTGGATTTCTCTTCTAGTTTAAGTTGTCTAGTGGTTTGATGGTTTAAATTGTACTTTTGACGAAGTTTGAAGCATGACATGGTTAGGGTTTGGTGCTATCCAATTTGGTATATGTTGGGTTATGGATGATTTAAAATTTGTTTATGGATTAGAAGGTAGAAAATGCTTGGATTATGTGTTTAAACTTTGTTTTGGAAAGAATTCTAAATTGTGAAACCAAGGGAGTATATTCAGCCAACTAGGGTTCTTGGTGCTAGGGTTTGATTTTTGTTGATTTGATACTTCCAATGAGTTTAGGAAGAGAAATTGTGTAGGAATATTTGAAGATTATGTGTTTAGAAGCATTAAAATTAAAAATGAAATTTTTGAACCTTAAGTACCCTATTCAGCCTAGAGAAGAAATGATAGGAAGGATTGGATTTTGATAAATCTAAGTTTATATTTGGATTCTACATGAAAAATCATATAGAAAAAGCATGTGGAAGTTAAATAAAAAAAGGATGATGCTAAAACCCTAAAATAAAGGTTAGAGTTAGGGTTTTAGGTTAAAGTATTAATGAAGATGTTGAAGTTAATTGCAACGCCATTGTGCTGTTTGATTGTTAGGCTTTGACATTGGACAAAGAGGAGTTCAAGAGCAAGAGAAGGAAACTAAGAAATCAAAGCTAGCAAGAGGTAGCAAGAACTTTCAATTTTAGTATTAAATTGTCTTGGTTATTTGTGTTATGTGTATGTGGCATGATGTGGTTGAGTTATGCATGTGGACATATGATTGCCTCCTTGCATTGATGCCTTGGAAAATGTGTTTAGTTGAGTTGTTGAATGGCATGATTTATGCTCCCTTTCCATGGCATATTGATGAGATGTTTATGGTATGCTTAATGCTTGCATATAACATGAATTTATCTTGCATTTTAATGCTTTGATTGATGTTCCTTTCTACTGGGATTCTTTGAAATCTCACTCCATTATATTTTAATCACAATCATTTAGGAGATGGAAGCTCTAAGTAAAGGGCAAGGAGATGGCATAAATTTAAAGATCTTGGATATGCTTTGATATTTGAAACTTGGTTATGCATAATGTGTAACTATGAATGGTTGACTCTTTGATAATTATGTAGTGTATATCTTGGTTAAAGTATGATTTTAAGTTTACTAGTATGATAGGTAATGGTTTTGAGGTGATAAAATGCTATGGTGTAAGATTTGGTATTGAATGGTTGAAGTTTGACCTAATTGTGGCTAAAATGTGACCTATGAAATGTTGAGCAATTGGATGAGTTGGAGTCTAAAACTTAATAGTCTAATAGATCTCATTTTTAGCTTTAAAATGAGTAGTAGTTCATTGAAATTGGAGTTTCGTGCAAAAATTTATGCCTTTAAAAAATTAGGCATAAATTCTGAAATATTAGAAAAATGACCAAATGAATAGTGCATCTTTGTGTGGAAACTAGGCATGCATAAGGAGGAATCATAACTTGGGAGTGTTTTTTTCTTAAATATCTCTCTAAAATATTCAAACAAAACTTGGAATTATTTCATTTTGATTTTTCTAGAATTTTTGAAGTTGGTCAAATTTTAGGGTTATGTGAATAGTAACTCGAGAAGAAAAGCTTTGAAATTTGAAATTTACCAAATTAAAAGCTTAATGAGTGTATCCATTTACTTCTATTTGTTATAAAACAGGGTTTAAAGTTAAGGTGTGACACTCAGCGGCATCATAAATGCACCTTGGCGACTCTGCTGACTTAATGCTTTCATTAATGAACCTGAGATATTTTCTTTGATTTTGTCTCCTATTTAGGGGATAAAATTATTTAACATTTGAATGGAGTATTTTATTCAATCCAGAGTTTAAAAAATTCATCTATCCATACCATAAACTATTTTTAATTTTGAGAAAATTCATAGAATTTTTTCAGACCATAACTCAACCTATAGACATTTCTTTTTAAATTTCTTGTAAAATGCCCTCAAACAGCATAACTAGCTTTTAAATATTCCTAAAGCCATTCTGTTGGCCTTTTGGGAATGAGAATAATTTTATAATTTTTTTTGTAGCCTCTTAACTCATGAATCCCTATTTTTACTTACTTTTCTGAAATTTCCTTACGACTCAAATAATTAAATCTAGCTGTATATCTCAAAATGAGCCATAATCTTAGAAATCTTATTAAAGTTATCTCAAGGGTATTTTCATTATTTCTCTTCTCAAAAAGGCCTTTATACATCATTTCCTCTTTTTTTTAAGGATTTTTTGGAATTTTCATGCATAATTTCCATTTTTATCCTTTTTAGCTTGAAACTTTTCAAAATTATAATTAGGTCCCTTTTAGAGTTTAGCCCTAAGAACCATATCATCAAGGTTTCTATTATAACCTTTGGTCCATTTCCATCCTCATTTGTTATAGCCTTTATCGGAATCTCTATCTTTCTTATGTCTTAGTTTCCAAAATCTTTTACTTTATGATTCAGCCCCTCGAAATCCTTTTGACCTTCTAGGGAGCACCTAAAATTCCTGCACAAAAATGTCTGATAGCCTACTCATTTCAGACTAACTCTCAAAATTTTGGATGTTACAAATTGCAAAAGCAGAAACTATAAGATTTATCACTGGTACACAAGAAAGTATAAACACCTTAGTTAAAAAGTACAAATCAAGAATATATTGTATGTGAAGATTAATTTTACTATTCCTTTCAATTATTTTCGTTAATTTGAAGTATGAGAAGATTTTTCAACTTTTAACTCACTTATGTTTAAGAGTAATTCAGGGTATTTCCAAGTGATCATTTTGAACTTGTGATTGATTCTCATTGGGTTGGGAGCGTTTTACCTCAATTATGACTTGATTGGTTGTATGACTCAGTGCTTGAATTTTAGACTCATTTTTTTTCACTCAATTCCTTACATATGGAGAGCATGATATTGTCTACCTACAGTCCTATTAATAAAACGAGGGGAAAATTAGAGAGAAAGACCAAGAAAAAATTATATTTATTGTTAAAGATCTTAAAACTTGTAATAATTTAGAAACACCAAAAATAAAAATAAAAATATGCAAATACCAAATCATCCCTATTAAATAACCTACATTTACTCTTACCCCCCTTAAATTGCTTTACAGTTACTATTAATGTCTACCATGCTTTTATTTATCAGAAAAAATGCACCTAAAATTTTTAACCAAAAAAGAAGTTTTCTTTGGTCATTGAAGTGAGGGAAAATGGTTCACCTCTATTTCTTTTTTCTCAAAAAAGTTCATCCTATTAAATATAATATAATAAAAAAATTATATGTTTAATTACCTTTAAAAAATAGATTAAGTAATTTCTAAAAGATAACCAAATGTAGTAAATGAGCAAAAACGTTGATAAAAATATATAGATGGACAAATATATTATAACATTTAAAAAAATTAATAACAAATTATTTTTATGATTTTAGTCAAAATCAAAATCAAAATTATTTTTCATAACATATTTCAACATGCATAAATTTTTAGGGATAACGTGCATTTTTGCCTTGGAAGCAATGTTTTAAAAGCCGGACCGGAAATCAAACAGGAAAAATTAACGGGTCATGGTTCAATCGGTCGGATCAGTTGGACCGTTCGGTTAGACCGGTGACGCAATAATTAATTTAAAACAATATTATATACATATAATTAGTATATATGAAAAATATCAAATTATTAAATAATTTAGAAATACATTTAAATAATCTAAAATTATAATGAAATCATTGAAAATGGACTAAAATCTTATATATTTAAATTTATGTATGTTTAAAATATTTAATGATATTACAAATCATCAATTCATTCAAATCAAAATATTTTTTTAAAAGATAGACCAAATATCGAAATAAAAAGACTAGCGACTCACGATTTTAACACCACAATATATGAAATTTTCAATGAAATAATACTATATGGTTATAAATAGTCTAAAAATATATTAGGATATTTAAGGGGATCAATTTTTTATTTTTCTTTTATTTTTTAAAATTTTTTGTATTTTTCAGTCAGGCTAAAAAACCGTCCGGTTTTCTGAAAACCGTTCCGGTTTCCGGTCCAACTCCGGTTTCCGGCTTAATAACGGCTCAACTCCGGTCCAATCCGGCTCAACTATGTGAACGGTTTTTTGGTCCAAACCGAGCCGTTAACGAGTCCGGGTGACGGTTCAACCGGTCCGACCGTCCGGTTTGGTCCGGTTATTTAATCATTGCTTGGAAGTGTTCTCTTAGGAGCAGTCAGTATCCAAAAGTTTTATTTAGAGCAATATAGCCCTAAAAGTATGAAAAGCATAGCAATGTTATCTTAACCTGACGCCGACTGTTAAGTAGACATATTGGCATTGAAAAAATACAAGGTGGTGAGGAAGGTATGTTACATGTGGATAAGTTGTTGATGTAGAGGAAAACACGTCTCATGTGACACGCATGTGATGAAGAAGAGCACGGGAAGGAGAAGTTAGGGCACACTTGGAAGTGATTGGTGTAACATCCAAAGTTTTAGGCCTATAAGTACCAGTAATAGCCTGAATTAGATAGGCTATCAGACCCCTTTTTAGCAGAAGTCCCAAAGATGAGAAAGAAAGTCAAAGTAGTTTCAGGGACTAAACTGCAAAGTAAAAGTTTTCAGGGGCTCGAGTATAATTAAGGTTAGAGGCTCCAGTAAAGTCTCGAAGGCCCAAAAAGAGAAAAGAGGCTAGATACTGGCCAATGGGTAAGTTAGAAACCTCAAAGAGATGGTTCTATGAGGTTAGGCTTAAGCAGGGGTAAAACCGTAAATTCAAAAAGTTATGACCAGCAAGGGTAAAAATGGAAGAGTACGAAGAGAATTCCAAGAAAATCCCAAAAAAATGGGAAATAATATTCTAAGACTCTTCTATGAAGAGAAAAGATGAAAATACCCCTGAGGCAGCTTAAATGGAATTTATGAGGTTGTGACCGGTAAAAAGTATACCGTGTGAGGTAATTATTTAAAATAGCAAGAGACCTCAAAAATGTATACAAAAATGAGGTTAAATGGTTGAAAGGTTGTACTAATTTATAAAATTAGTCCCGCAACCAAAAGACTAGTGGAGTGGCTTTAATAAATTAAAGAGCCGGTTTTGCCGATAAAAGGGCATTTTGGTAAATAAATTTTTATGCAAGGTTTAAAGGAAGTGTTATGGCCTAAGAAAATTCATAGATATTCTCTAGAATTAAAGGGAATTTATAAAGTAGACAGAATAATTTTCTGAGCTCCGAAAGGCCATAAAGAAAGCCGGAGTAAAAGTGCACCGATAAAGTATTAATCAGAGTCTTGCACTTTACTTGGGCCACAAGTCGCCACTTGTCAAGCCTTTAATGGATGGTAATTAAAGCTTTCCAAGTGTCAAGCTACCAATGGAGAGGATCTTGACTTTGGAATTTAATTACATTATGATTTAAGTTAATTAAGAGAGAGGATTAAGATTAAGTAGGCTAATGACACTTGGCATAACATTAATGATGGTTGGTGGGATATTTTGAACACATTAATGAGCTCATCTCTCCCCTAAATCAGATGGCAATTTCGTGCAAGGCATGAAGAGAGGGAAAAAGAGAGAGTTTTGAGGGAAAACCAAGAGAAAGGCATCAACTTTGGTCATACAATCAAGGTTCAAGGTGAGTTCTTGGCTCTAGATGTGTTCTTGCCTTGGTTTCTTTCTCTTTTATGGTTGAAAATATGTCTTCTCTCCCTTTTGATGGCTGGTCGAAATGGTTGATGAGTGGGGAAGGGAGTTTGGTTGTTAGATCTTGCTAGAACACCTCAAAGTATGGTAGATCCAAGTGGATCCATGTGAAAATTGGAAGAATTACGTGCTGATTTGATGGCTTTTTCGAATTAGTTACTGTTCATATCTGGTTCTGAAATTTGGCATGCTTAAAGTACACTCTATGAGCTTTAAATCCATGGGTATAACACTTTATTTGGATATGTGTATGATTTATGGTGATTTTTCAAAGTTAAGGTTTGAAATCTGGAAGCAGTGTTGAACTTTTGGGAGATTGTCGATTTCCGTACAATTCTGGTACTGTTCTGAGTAGAATTGGTTCCTGAAACTATTTTTCCGTTAAATTTAACTTAATTATCTTTCAGTGAGATTTGGAATCACTCAATTTGGAGTTTTCTAGATTTAATTATGAATTTTTAAAGTTGAGCAAAAATTCTGGAGATTCTGCGTGAACAGTACCCCGCGAGCCAAAATTTCCAGATTTGATATTCTTGAATCTAAAGCCATCTAAAGTGGTCCTAATTGATAGGAAATAGATCATAAGGATGTAAAATGATAAGATTTATATTAGAAAAGCTAGAAAGAAAACCCTAAGACTAAGAGAAAGGGGTTGAGGTTCAAGAAAGCTAGTCTTGAACTTTATGTAATCTAATGGTCCTAATGGATTGTGTCATCATTATGGTTATGTTTAGGACCTTTGAAACATCCAAGAGGATGTTTAGTGATGTTGACCGAATGCCCACATGGTTGGAAAGTCAAGGGAGTCAAAGGAAAAGTAAGAGGAAAGCTTGAGGTGCAAGGTAGTGAACTTACCCTTTATGTGCTTGACATGGTATGCTTATGTGTTGGTTTGTATTTGTTGTTTAAATGATGTTGTGACATGATGATTGTTGCTGGAAATGCTGTTTTTAATATGTTCCCATGGCCATGCATTTTTATACCAAGCATAAAGCATGATGGCATGTCACTAGTGAACTTAAGTTTATGAAAAACTACATACCATACACTAGCATCCATCTTGTGCATGTATGTGGTAATGTTTGCTACTGAGATTCCCCCGAATCTCACCCCCTCCCTAACCAACCATTTAGGTCAAATCAATGATGGGCACTAAGGGCATGAGAAGCAAGGAGAAGAAGTGGAGAATTATTAATACTAATGATTGATGTTATTATTCAATGTATAATTCTCCTATGCTGTAAATTATGTTATGAATGCCATTACTTCAATGTATATGCTTAGGATGTTTATGGCATGAATGAAAGTATATGAGTATGAATGAGAAAGATTAAGCCCATGCTATGTATGTCAAAGAAATAAAAAGAATTAAAGTAAGGAGATATTAAAGGATAAAACGTAGGTCCTGAAGCAGTTAGTTTTGAGCTTCAGTTTGACCTATCAAATGAATGAGTTAAATCACGAGATTTGGCAGACTTATAGTGCACATCTCAAGCTTCAAAATGAGTGGTAAATCACCTCATTTGGATGTGTATACAAAGAGATATGAGTTTTCAAAGTTAAGGCGTAGAATCTGGAGAGTCCAGATTTTACCAAACGAATAGTAATCTTAATCCAATAAACTGTACGTTTTCAGTGAGGATGAGTTCAGTTGAATATTTTTCCCTTAAAGAGCATTGAAAGAGCTTTCCGTAGAATTTTGGAACACCTCCATACGATTTTTCTAGAATTAGTTATGATTTTTCAAAGTTGGACATGTAATCTGAAAACTGGACAGTGAACAGTAATTTTCCGAAAATTAACGTCCAAATTGAAATTTTTAAGCTTAAGACCATCCAAAGTGGTCTGGAATGGTTCTAAATGAATGCTAAGGTATTATATAAGTAAGGTGTGACAATTGGATTAGACATCATAAGGCACGGGTCATAGAGAAAGTAAGAGGAAAAGCTAAAGATTGGAGAGAGAAAAGAGAGCAGAGATTATTGTGAGCTAGAGCAAGAAAGTGGCTGGTATGTGCACTAGAAAATCACATACGACTAGTGAAGGGATGAGGCAATAGAGATTCTTGTAGGATGAAAAGGTAAGGAATTTGATATTTTGAGAATAAATTTAAAGTTTCTCTAAGGCTAGTATAGTGAAATTGTGAACTAGCCCTTGTTTTGTTTGTTTATGTTTAAAATTTTTTTAATTTCATTACTAATGAATTTATTTAGGCTTTGGGTAAGATATTAGTTGATGGTAAGGGTGGTCCCATGGATGGTCGCGAATGGGGCATAGCCCTAATAATTTGTTTGATATCAATAAGTTTATGGATCGATTGAATGGTGTGAAAAAAGTTTTTAAGGATGCAACGAGAACTATACAATGTGAGGAGAGAAAAGATGAAGACGAGGAGATAAGTTGCATATTGGGAGAATAGAGTAGCTTATTTAGAAACTGTAAGAGCTCAATTAGAAGAAAGGCAAAGAAAGTATAAGGAGTAATTCTGGGTGCAGTAGATAATAATAAAGGGAAGTCAGTCATTATTGATGTGAATGAAGTAGGGCATGATAATGGGAAAAATGATTTGTTTAGTGTTAGTGAAGAGGAGAAGGAACAAGTAGAGTTTGGTGGTGATAGGGGTAAAGATGATGGTGAAGATAGTAAGGAAGACGATAGTGAAGATGAGGATTTCAACATAAGAAATAGTGAGTTGTTACTTGATAATGGAGATCATGATGTGGGGATGAGGAGGAGGAATTGGTGCATGACTTAGGCCATGGTGGTGCTAATGGGCTTGAAGTAAGAGTGAGAGCCCAAGAAGGAGGGATTAGGTCTGCAAAGAGGCCTTGTTTTATGTTAAGGACAACTTGTGTAAATAAAAAAGTGTTGGCTGGTGCAATTGATAGATATGCAATTAATGTGGGAGAGAAGGTAAGGCTCATTAAGAGTGAGCCCTTAAGAGTGAAGGCTATTTGTGAGAAGAGTTGTCCATTTATGTTATATGCATCAAAAAATAGTGAGAATCCAGGGCTGCTCTCGAAGACTATGTGTTTAGAGCACAGATGCAACAGGATTTTTAAGAATCCTAGGCTGATAATAAAGTAGGTTGCTTTATGTTTCAAGAAGAAGGTGCAAGAGAGACCACAATACAAGGTAGCTAACATGAAGAAGGATCTGGAGCAAATAGGCAAAAAGATTGATTATGCAGCAGATGGAAGGCGACTATATAGATGAGTTCAACAACTTAGAAGTATTTTGTAATGAATTGAAGGCTTCAAATCCTGGGTCGAATGTGTCTGTTGAACCAAGTAAGGATGCAATGGAAAATGGAAGAAGGGTATTTAGTTGTATGTATGTGTGCTTCAATGCTTTAAAGGTGAGATCTTATCTAAATTTGATTATTATGTTGTTAATTAATGTAACTATTTAGTTGCAATAAACGTTTTATCATTTTTGAATGTGTAGACTGGTTGGAAAGTAGAATGTAGACTCATAATAAGTACTTATGAGACCTTTGTAAAGGGCAACTCAAGAGGAATCTCTCTCATAGTAATAGGATTTGGTATGGATGACTCCCTCTATCCTATTGCTTTTGGAATCACATAGAAAGAGAACATAGTGAATTGGAGGTGGTTTTTTCAATGGCTGAGCAAATCTTTGGATCTTAGGAATGAAAATTATGGGACTATTATGTCAGATATGCAAAAAGTCAATTCTATTAATTATTACTTCATATATCTGTCATGTGCATGTTGTAGTTAATAACTTAATTTAACATAATAAGTGGTAGGGGTTAAATGTGGTAGTATCTAAGGTGCTTCTAGAGGCTGAGCATAGGTTATGTGCTAGGTACATCTATGTAAACTAGTTGAAGAGAAGAAAGGAGGTGAATTGAAGAAGAATTTTTTTGTATGTGCATGGGGTATGTTTAAAGAGCAATTCCTTGATAATTTGAAAGCACTTTGAGGACTCAATATAGATTCAACATCGATGGCTACATCATATCTTATTAAGTGCTGGGTGAGGGCTTATTTTAGTACTAGGTGTTGTTTTTAGATGGTCAACAATAACATGAGTGAGAATTTGAAAGCTTGGTTAGATGACTATAGATATTTTCTAATTATTATAATGATTGATGGGATAAGACTAAAATTAATGCAAAAATGGGCTGAAGGTGAAAGAAATGTTGATAGGTGGAAGGGGAACTTTAGCCCTAAGTGTCTTGCCTTGTTTGATATTAAAAAGAATTTTCAAACCTCTGCACAATTAATTTCAACAGTGATGATGGATATGAGATGTCTAAAGATGATGATAGGCACACTATCTTCATTAATAGGAGGCAATGCATTTGTAGAGCATGGGGTCTCACTGGAATTCCATGCCATCATTTGATGTGTGTTCTCTACAATACAAAGATAGATCTATCAACACTTATCTCCAGGTTCTACCATAAGGACACCTATATATCTAGCTATGGATGTATATTCCAACCTATGAGAGGCAAAAAATTCTGGGAGATAGAAATGTGTCAACCTATGGGGCTACCACCTATATGTGCATTGCCTAGCAGGCCTAGGGTTGAGAGAACTTGAATAGAAGAAGTTGACAGGAGGAGGAATATTACTATTTAGCAAACACAATCAGCTATTGATGTAAACTCTGACTTGACTCCACCAATTACTGAAAGGTTGAGAAAAAAAGGTTCAGCCTCTAAATGCACCATGTATCGAAAATAAGGCCACAACAGGGCAACTTATAAAGAGGTGTGTACTGAATTATTAATTAAGTGTTCCAATTAAGTGTTTAGTGCTAAGTACGATGACTTTATGTATATGTTTTAATTGCATAGAGAAGATGAAAACGTGTCAAGTGTAATTAAGATTGACAAGTGTCCTCATGACATCATGCTTACATCATCAGCCCATGTGTCTTTCATCCAATCGTACATGTAATACCTTCTCCTCTCATCTAACCATACATATAATCCCTTGTATGTCTCTTCATCATTTTGGCATTAAAATAGGGAGAAAATTAATAGAAAATTCATGCAGAATGCAGCCCTTAGGTATTTGTCCACCTGTCTTGTTATTTTGTACTGTATCAGGTACTTTTTTAGGTCTTGGCTTACTCGGTACCACTAGGACATGTTTTGACACCCTTTTCTCATCATAATCAAGTTTACATATGGCACCATCTCAAAAGAGCGTAGAAGAAAATAGTCAGCTCTACTGACAGACTACTTAGTCTCATTGAGCTATGCAATAGAAAATTCGCTATATCAGGTATACAGAGGACTGTCTAAAATGTACTCATACTGCATTCTGATTTTTCTACTATCCATAAATATCTCCTGGTGACTTAGCACGCTAACTTAGAGGTGTCATAGTTGCGTCATAAATGCACTTGGCGACTCAGCATGCTGACTCAGCGTAGTAATAAATGCAATCTCATCTCTTTGTCTCCTATTTAGGAGATAAAAATTATTTAATATTTAATTAGAGTATTTTATTCAGTCCAGCGCTCCAAAATTTTATTTGTTCATACCATAAAATTTCTTAAATTATAGAAAAAATATGTGAATTTTCTTGGGCCGTAACTCAATCTCTATGTATTTATTTTTTAATTTCCCATAAAATGCCCTTAAAGAGCCTAAATAGCTTTTAAATATTCTTAAAACCATTCTATTGGCCTTCTGGGGATGAGATTAATTTTATAATTTTTTATAGCCTCTTAACTTCTAAATCCCCATTTTTACTTACTTTTCTGAGACCTCTCTATAGCTCAAACAGTTAAATCTAGCTTTATACCTCAAAATTAGCCATAATATTTCAAATTCATTTAAAGTCACTTTAATGACATTTTTGTAATTTTTCTTCACATACAAGCCCTAAATACCATTTCCCATTTTCTGGGACTTTTTGGTAATTTTCAGGCATAACTCCCATCTTTGCCCTTTTCGGCCCGAAACTTTGTAAAATTATGATTTTGCCCCTTGTTCGACTTGACCCCATAATTCACCTCATAGATGGCCTATATTCATTTTGAGTTCTCATTCTTGGGCCTTGAGACTTCATCCGAGTGTCTAACTTCCTCTTTTCTCGTCCCAATAAGCTTTTGCTTTGCAATTTGGTTCTTGAGAATTCTTTTATCCTTTTAGGGAACTTTCGGGAGTCCTGCTACGAGGGTCTAGTAGTACGCCCATTTTAAGCTAATTCTTGTACTTTCAGGCCTAAAACTCTAGATGTTACAATTCTTCCCCTCTCAAGAGAAATTTCATCCTCAAAATTTTCAGGTCAAACTTTTATTCTTACCCTTAATAAGAAGTTAATTGAGGAGAATATCCCCACTTATACTCAGCTTTAGCCTTTTCAACTTTTCATTATGCCTTATTGGTAGGTTTTGATCTTGAAATCTATACTTACATAACTTTTTGTTTCTTACTTTTCTGTCATTTACATGAGTATGGCTCTCACCTTTATTAGGCTTTTTCGGCATACCTTGCCATTCTCATCTTTACTTTAAGGGCCTATTTCCTTTCTTTTACATTCCCATTTCATACTTAGCTTGCCTGAATACATACCATTAAGGACTTATAGCACTTGGTTCCTTCAACGCTTATTGTCCTCACTTTCCTTTATTAACTAGAACAAAATTGAGCTCGATCCAATCAATAATAATGGTATCCGTGGAGAAGTCAAGAGTACTCTCTCTGTACTAGTCAAGATTAGAGGAAGTTTCCATATCTTAAACTCAACGCTAGTCCTTATCCTCCTAAAGAGGTACTGTACTCTTACTCTTATGGCCTAGCCACTTTACTTAGGCTTGCTCTGCTACGACCTCAGGAGCTACTGTGCTTTACTGTAAGTCTCTTCAGATCCACTATGAGCCTCAAATTTCCCTATGCTTGAGCCATATTCTAATTCCTAGGAGACTCTAGACCAAAGGGTTGAGTAATAAAATAAGTCATCTCCACTCAGTTGGTAACTTGACTGATTATTCCCTAAGACGGATCACAGATGCTAGTATTGCCTTCTTAGGTCTTACTCAATCCTTTCTGCCAACTTTGGAATCATTCACCTTTTCACATTTCCTTAGCCCTTAGTTTTTAGCTTCCTTAGGCCATTTTCCTCTCACTATGCCTCTTTAGTGTGCTAGGCCACCAGTTAATCTCTATGGCCTTCTGGGTTTGCCCTCATATCCATGCTAATCTGCCATGCCTTACAAGTTCTCTTTCTTATCTTACTCTTCTTACCATCTCTTATTGATTTTAAATGGTATAGGGAGAGGACTTATAAAATCATCTTTGTTATCTTCTAGGATATTTTATTCTTACATTACTCTTGACCAGTTTCGTTCTCATTGGGGTAAGGTCAACTTCGTATGCCTTACCTCAGTTGCTGTTACTTTTTCCGTGCGAGGACGTATTGCTCACACCAAAGCAATGTCAACTCAACCATTTCCTTGCCTTGAAAGAGGACATATCGCTTTTACTGATACAATATCTACTCTATTACTCTGGGAGGATGCATTACTTTCCACATAGCAATGTCTACTCCATCGTAACTGTTTTCCTTTCTTTCCCTTAGAGAATAGCTCACTTTCAAGTAAGTAGTGTCAACTTTGATTTGGAGGACCACCTCCTAATTTCTAAAGGTACTTTGTGGCCAAGGCTTTCCTCACACCCGATCTCTATCAGTTTACTATATCCCTATTAGGGGAGCCTCTCAACCTGAGTCATTTGATTATTGGGTAGTGGTATTCATCTATAGGAATCCCATCTCCTAGATTCCTTACTGGCTTAAGTACTATGGTCACACTCCTCATAGATGACTTAAGACATAAAGGGATACTCACCAGTCCCAAACATTATTGTCCATTTAGGCATAATTGGGAATGTACTCTTATCTGTCTACACTAGTTCCCAGTATAACCATCATCAAGAGAGTTCTTGCTCTTTCTATATCATCTAATCTTTATCTCTCTCGATTCGCTATCTCTTAGGGTTTCATATATCCATTCAGGAATTTGAGATAGCCTTGTACTTCTAATCTATTCCTCTTTATCAATACTGCCTGACTTTTACTCTTTCTAACTTCTCTTATCTTTTGATCATTCATTCCTATGGTCATACATTGGTCATCATAAACTAACCACATTACACAGTAGGCATAGATCACTTAAACACCTTTGCTGTGGGCATTCCATTCAGGCACTAAACATCAATCACCTGAGACTTAGGTTGTCACTCTACTTCCCTATTAGGGTATAAATTCCTACCCTTTCCTGACTTACTATACTCTTAGCCATTACCTTCTAGGGGAGTCTTTTGACTTTGACTCATACCCTGGTTAAGTTCTCTTAGTTCAACTATTCTTTTCTAGAGGGGGAGTCTCTTAGTAGTGGTTGCCTATCTTTCATGTTACTTTTTGTCATTCCTTACTCCTCATTTGTGCCTATTTCTCTTTAAAAAAGCACCTCAAACTCTTAACTTTTATTAGACTAATGCTAGTAACTTGTTACTTCCTAAATAAGGGTTTCTTTACTACCGAGCTTTTGCTTGAACCAGTACTCTGTTTATACCTTTGCCAGAACCTTTATCAGAACCTCTGTTCCAGAACCTTAGCTCTAATACCAAAATAAAACATCCTTCCTTAAACCTCTTTTAATACGCATTTGGAAGCATTTCAGTTTAGGTAAATCATTGATCAAGCCTGCGGATTGAAAATTTTCATTTAGGTCCTTGACGTTACTATTCACGGGGAAATTCTAAATTTTAGGTCCAACTTTGATAAATCATAACTAATTATAAGAAAATTGTATTGAAGTGGTTGCAATTT
This sequence comes from Neltuma alba, assembly GCF_004799145.2. Classification (NCBI taxonomy): domain Eukaryota; kingdom Viridiplantae; phylum Streptophyta; class Magnoliopsida; order Fabales; family Fabaceae; genus Neltuma; species Neltuma alba. The sequence goes on along the minus strand of NW_021635904.1, from coordinate 12,647 downwards.
ATTTTTAAAGCTCTTTCACTCTTCTACAGAGAAAAAATATTCATTAATTCAATTTATTGCCCAATTCAAACAATAAATTCCGTGAATTTTACTGTTTATTTGGTAAATTTTTTCAATTTTCAGGATTTTTCCCTAACTTTAGATAGGCATAACTTTTCATAAAAAATTCCAATTTGAGTGATCTACCACTCATTTTAAAGCTTAAAATGAGATCTATAATTCTGCCCAATGTCATGGCCAAACTCTCCTATTTGTCAAGATTCACAAGATCTCCAATTTGTTGCATATTTAGGGATACTTTATCCTCTGACTTGCAATAACATTCCATAATAAATTTAATACACAAGCAATACCAATCCAACATTGCATTAGTCATTCTTACTCACCATTATAGTCCATCATACGTGCCAATAACATTATTTCCAATACATATCACTAATTGGCACATATAATGTTATAATCACATATTATTACATAACATAATATAATGTACTATCTCACATTTCTTCTTTTATTTCTTTGTTCTACTCCAAGCATTGCTTTCCTATGAGCATAAACCTATTATGTTTGGTTAATGGAGGGTGAGATTTGGGAGAATCTCAATAGTAAGCATTACCTAAATGCATGCAAGACAAATGCAAGTGTGTGACATGCTTGGTTTCACATACTTTTATGCTCTAAAAATAACATATTCATATGCTCAACATTGCATGCATGCCTAGACATGAATTAAACAAAACATAGAGCAACATTTAAGCATTCATGCTTTAAAATCATCATCAAAAGTCATCAACACACAAGCATACATGTTAAGTATTCAAGAGGGTAAGTTCACTAGCTTGTAACTTTTAAGTTTTCCTCTTGCTCCCATTGCTTCCAACCATTAAAATTGCTTGATCAACCTTATTATTCATCTCTTATAGTGTCTCGTGGCCCTAATTAACATCAATGCATAATGCCAATCACTCATTAGAGCCATAATCATAAGTAACATAATACTTTGCTGTCTTTAAGTCATAATGTCTCCTAACTTTTAAACTTGATTTGCTACCTTTTTAAAATTAATTCCACATGCTATTCCTCTATAATTTTGCATGTAGAATCTATTTTTGAGCTCAAAATAATCAAAATCAAACTCCTCCCCTACTCAAACCGATATGGCAGGACATAGGGGCTTAAAGCTCAAAATTCTATTTTCAATTCCAATACTTCCAAACTTGTTTCCTTACTTATACCTTACACAGTTTTTCATTTTAAACACATTGAAATCATCAAAATCCAATCCTATCTCCAGGAACCAGCTTTGGCCGAAATATATCCCTAGATACATAACCATGAAATTTAACCAATTTCAACATAAAACCACTTGATTCTCATTCCTTTCAAGCCTTTAAACATTATTATGACATCAAAATCTTCTTCTTAACCTAACAATTTCATGAAGCATCATACCATAGGGTTTCAAGCTTCCAAAACCCATAACCGAGCTCAATAACAATAAGGGTAATAGAAACTACATCAAAAACAATAAATATACCTTGTTTTGGAGCTTGATCTTGCATGGGACTTGGAGCTCTTCCTCTTCTCCTTCTTCTCCTCTCCATGTTGGCCTCCCCCTTGCTCTTGGGTGCTTGGCCAAAAACTTGGTTGAATTGGAGTGTAAGGGGCATTTATAATAAGTAAGATTAAATCTTGACCATTGATCTTGTGCATGTGGCTTAATGTTGGCCATTTATTTGATCTTTCCCTATGATCTTGCCAAGTGTAATCAAGATTGACAAGTGTCCTCAAGACATCATGCTTAGATCATCAACTCATGTGTCTTTCATCTAACCATATACGTAATACCTTCTCCTCCCATCTAACCGTACACACAATCCATTGCATTTCCTTTCATCATTTTGGCATTAAAATAGGGAGAAAATTAATAGAAAATTCATGCAAAATGCAGCCCCTAGGTATTTGTCCACATATGTTGACATTTTGTACTGTATCGGGTACTTTCTTGGGTCCTGACTTACTTGGTACCACTAAGACATGTTTTAAAACCATTTTCCCATCATAATCAAGTTCACATATGGTGCCATCTCAGCAGAGTATAGAAGAAAATAGTCAACTCCACTGACAGACTACTTAGTCTCATCGAGTTATGTAGTAGAAATTTTGATGTATTGGATATACAGAGGACTGTCTAAAACGTATCCATACTCCGTTCTGATTTTTTTGCTATTCATAAATATCTCTCAGTGACTCAGCATGCTGACTTAGAGGTGTCATAATTGAGTCATAAGTGCACTTGGTGACTTAGCACACTGACTCAGCATGGTAATAAATGTAATCTCATCTCTTTGTCTCCTCTTTAGGGGATAAAAATTATTTAATATTTGACAAGAGTATTTTATTCAGTCCAGAACTCCAAAAATTTATCTGTTCGTACCATAAAGTTTCTTAAATTCTAAAAAAAATATCTGTGAATTTTCTCAGGCCATAGCTCGATCTGTATGCCTTTATTTTTGAATTTCCCATAAAATGCCCTTAAAAAGCATAAATAGCTTTTAAATATTCTTAAAGTCATTTTGCTGGCCTTCTGGAAATGAGACTAATTTTATAATTTTTTGTAGCCTCTTAACTTCTAAATCCTCATTTTTACTTACTTTTCTGAAACCTCTTTATGGCTCAAACAATTAAATCTAGTTTTATATCTCAAAATGAGTCATAACTTTAAAATTCATTTAAAGTCAATTCAATGATATTTTTGTAATTTTTCTTCATATACAGGCCTTAACATGCCATTTCCTATTTTTTGGGATTTTTATGTAATTTTCAGGCGTAACTCCCATTTTTGCCATTTCCGGCCTGAAACTTTATAAAATTATGATTTTGCCCCTGGTTCAGCTTGACCCCATAATTTACCTCATAAAGGCCTCTAACATAACCTTTGGTCTACATTCATCTCCATTTTATATTTCTAGGCCTCGAGACTTCATCCGGGTCTCTAACTTTCTTTTTTCTCTGTCTTAAAAAGCTTTCGCTTTATAATTTGGTCCCTGAGAATTCTTTTATCCTTTCAGAGAACTTCTGGGAGTCTTGCTACAAGAGGTCTGGTAGCCTGCCCATTTTAGGTTAATTCTTATACCTCTATGCCTAAAACTCAAGCTATTACAATGGGGGTATTTATAGATTTGTAATTAAGCCTTTGCCCTTGAAGTTGATCAAAATTACAATAGGTGTGTCGCTTGATCTTAGCCCTCTATTTTTCTTCTTCTTGCAACTTGCACAAATCCTGTGCCTTCTTGCCTTATCACTTGCCACATATGGTGCTTAGGTGTCCTCCTTATTAAATGTTAATTGCCAACTCATGGGACACATAATCCATCAGATGTAGAAATCACAATTTTTTAATCAACAATTCTATTCTTCCAGACTTAATCCTTAACAAAATCTATTATTCCATTCATGTCCTATCATCAAATTTACATTAAAATAGGGAGAAAAATAGGGAGAGATTCATGCTCCCTCATACTCTTGACTATTCCTCCACTAATATTATGATTTTATGTCATATCGAATACTTTTTCAGGTCTTGATTTACCTGGTAACCCTGGGACATGGTTTGGGACCCTTTTTTTTTTTGTCACAATTAACCTCACATGGCATTATATAACATGCATAAAGAGGGGATGATGCTCTTCCCTTGTTCTTCCCTTAAAACATTTAATAATATTTATTTCAGAGCAAACTTGACTGAATTCTCTCTATCAGCCCATAACTCTGAGAATCTATCCCTGGGCACCAATATTATTTATTCATCACGAGAAATTTTTCTAATTTTTCTCAAGTCAAAAGTGAACCCATAAATAGTTTATTTGACTTTCCCTGGGTAGTATATAAGTAGGCTTTAAATTCTATTTAAGCCAATCTCTTTACTTTCTGGGGATAGAATCATTTTTAAAACCTGTGATAATTTGTCAAGTATTATTCTACATTTTTCTCCAATTATCTGAGGCCTCCTCATATTTTAAATAATTCAATTTCGGGTAACACCTAATTAGCCACAAACCTAAGAATTCCATAAATTTCTTCTGGGGATATATTTGTCAATTTTAGCCTCAAACGGGCCTCTAGACCTCATTCTTATTTTTCTACAATTTTTCTAAAATATTTAGGCCCTCTTCCACTTATGCTTATTTTCCAACCCGAAACGTTTCACATTTGTGTTTAGGTCTCTGCTCAGGTTTAACCTTAGAAATCCTGTTACTGAGGTTTCTGAAATAACCTCTAGTCCTTTATCACCTCTATTCTATACTCAAGTTCTTGAGACTTCATTAAGGTCTCTAACTTGTCTGTCTCGAGGTTTTAGAAAATTCTTACTTTGTAGTTTGGTCCCTAAGAATCTTCTCATCTCTCCAGGAAACTTCTAGAATTCTTTTTACCAAAAAAAGTCAAATAGCCTTCTAGTCTTAGACTGTTTCTTGTACTTCAAAGCCCAAAATTTGAGATGTTACATTTATGCTTCTGTCGACCTTTCACCTGTCTCATCATCAAGCTGTTGGAAATACCCACACCCAGCCCCCTATTAATTGAGCCACCATTCCATATCAGAAATAGAGCAACCATTTCATTTACAAATATATAGATGAAATACACATAAGAACTAGAACATTACTTCCTTATACTCGCAAAAACCAAAGAATCGCCTCCCTAGGTTAAGCTCCATCCAAGAAGTACACAAAGTAGCCACCAACCCACAACAACATTCCCTCCTCAGACCATCATACTCAGCCTCTCAATCTCGACATCTCACTCAAACGATCCTCCTTCTACTTCCACTATTTGATGATGTTGTGGAATTTGCCATGCCTCTCTTCCTTTTTGCCTACCAAGCTATAAATAACTTGCACAGTGATTTGGTGGGGGATCAGTTGAGGTGTAAATGTAGGGTGTTAATGGTTTTGACCGAACAAAGCTAAAGGCTAAGTTTTCCATAAATTTCAACATCTTTAATAGCTCTCCAATGTGTAGCTACTCTGGACTCTTACGTGTTAAATAATACTACATGGCAGACGTCTGTTGGGGTCTCAGTCACTCAGGGCGACGTTGCTACGTTTTTCATACCTCCAGGGCTATATTACTCTGGATAAAATTTTTTGAATATTGATTGCTCGAGAGAACACTTTCAAGGAAAAATGCATCTTATCCCTAAATTTTTATGAAAATTTTAAATTAATTTAATATAATTTACTTCTGAAAAAGTGGTATCTGCATTAATTTCACTGCTTCTAATTTAATGTTATAGAAGAGATAAAATCAAATTCATATAAAAATTTAGGTTGGGGGGGAATCTAGAACACAAAGCTATTAAATTTTGGTGATCAAATTTAAGTGAAAAATACTAAATATAATTATCTTATATAATTTTTATAATGTATAGATTTAATAAAAAATAATGAAAATTGAAGACAATGGAGCGCTCCCCTATTTTTTAGCTAATAATTGTCAAGTAATTGAGATGTGATTAGAGGGAGTATAAGGTAGTTGGTTAGGGTAATTTAGTATTATTATATTTATATCCTGGTTTTTGGACTTTTTAAGTAATTAAAATTTTTAATATCCTTCACAATAACTATTATTTCTTTTTGGTCCTTTATTCTAATTTTCCCTAAAAGAAGTAAGCTAGAAATGATAAGACTGCGAAAAGCACTAAATATTGTCTAGACAAAACTTTTGGGTCTATGATAACTTTTCAAAGTTAGGATTGCAATGGGAATTGTGTTCTATGTGGAAAATTTGTATAAAAGAAATGCAAAATGATATATTATATTTTTAATTATTACAAATAATTATTATTTTTTCATGCTAATATTTTATCTAAGGACATATATGATATTTGATATTTTACAAGTCATTTTTTCCATCCCATTATTCTTTTCCCACCCTTTTCCATAAATCAAAGTGACCTTTGTTCTGAAAAGTCTATGTTAATCAAATTTTTTGCTAGAAGCATTTTACATGTATCTATGTGATTTGCTATAATAGTAATAACGTATTACATTTTTCACATTTAGATTTGGAGATGAAGATAACAATTAAAATTACTGCAACCCATAAAAGTTTTATGGGCAATGAACTCTGTGGTCCTCGTAATGTTTCAAATTTTGGGCCTAGAAATGTAGAAAATGGCATGAAATGGGAAGCTACCAGACTCCAATTGATAGGAGTCCCAAAAGTTCCTTGAAAGGATAAGAAGGATTCTCAGGGACCAAGTTGCAAAAAGAAAGCTTTCTGGGACTAGGGACAAGGAAGTTAAAGGTTGTAGTGATGTCTCGGGAGTTGAGTAAAAGGAATGGGGATGAACATGAGCCAAAGGTCATACCAAAAACCTTAAAGGGATGATTCTTGAGGCTAAACCCTAACAAGAACCTAATTATAATTTTGAAAATCTTCAGGCCAAAAAGGGTAACGACAGAAAGTATGACTAAAAATTTTAGAAAAATTATAGAAAATAAGAAATGAGGTGTTAAGGCCCATTTAAGGTTAAAAATGATAAAAATGTCATAGAATATATTTTTAATAAATGGGCTAATTATGGGAATTTTGGCTAATTAAGAAAAAAATTAGTCAAAATTAATTATTTAAAATATGAAGAGGCCTCAAATAATCAAACAGAAATGAGCAAAAAGTATTTTGTAGATTATGACAAATTATAAAATTATCCCTGACCTTTGAAAGTATAGAGATTTGCTTCAAAGAAATTTAAAGTCCACTTTTGCAGAAGGGGTATCTGGGGGAATTCAAAATGAAATGTTTACAAGCTAAGTTTTTGTAACACACTACTCTATACACTTAGATGAGAGTAGATTTATTAATTATGGCTAAAGACTTACGCCAAAAAGGTGAAATTTTTAAAACTTTTCATCTAACTTTGAATTTGAACCTCATTTTTCTAAAAGTTTTATGCTATAAAACAAGACTCAAAATCGCTCTTAATCAACCTGCTAACAATATTTATATATCAACGCTTTACATGTTTTACCTTTCAAAAACTCTACCTTTATGTACCCACTCTAATTAATTATGCCTCTAAGTATTCTTCCTTGTGGAGTTATACACAAATATCGTAGCACACTTTACATGCTTCACAAATAGGGAAAGATACAAACACACAAAATATCATAAAAGGAAATATAACATATAATGTATTAATTTTTTTCATTGATTAACTAATCAACTAATTTCTTCTTCTCTTCCACCTTAACCACGCTCCCACCAGCTTCTTATTCTCCTGGGATCAACTGGGCCTAATGGTTACATTGAAGAGAGGGGTGAGATTCAAAGAATCCCAGTAGTAGTAATCATATTTCATATATTATGCATGGTTTATAACTGAGTATGCAAAACAAGCCACATAGAACAACACTTACAAAATAATTGAACTGAATTGAATAACTAACTGAAGCATATTTGCTATCATTTAATTAAATTTATATAACTGTTACGCATAACTAAATAACTAAGCAATTGCATAATTGGTTAATTGAACTGTATAACTGAACAACTGCTAATTGATTACTGATCACATACATAATTGGATATCTGAGCATATGTTTAACTGCATAATCTGAATAAATAAGTAACTGTGCATCTGCATAACTAAATAACTGTACAGCTACTAATTGATCAATTGAATAACTATGCAGCTGCTAACTGATCAACTGAATAACTGTGTAGCTGCTAGCTAATTAACTATTAAATGCGCATATACTAAACGGCGAAATGCATGCACATGGTTATGGCAGTAACTGGTGATTAGAACCTTTTTAGTCACCTTAGGTTAAATAAAAAATAAAACCAAATTATGTAGTAAAGCACAACTCGGGTCGAGTCTCGTGAAAAGCTTTTTATTAATTCATAAGTCAACTAAGTGACAAAGAATTAAAAGGAGGAGTTTGGAAAATGATTTTTTAATTAATAAAACTAATTATGAAAGTAAGAAATAAATCTAAACTACTTTTTTTTTTTAGTATTTTAATAAAAAGAGAATGAAAAATTCAAAATTGGGTTTTAGAAAATCAGTGATGAGAATACTTCTTGAAAATGGAATATAGCTATCCTTGCTTAATAAAGATATGTGAGTAAAATAATACACCAAGTTAAGAGAAACAACCCTAAACACGGTTTGCGTCAAGTAAACTTAACACCTGACTACCCTAAACGCTAGATAGTAATCAATTATTAAGCCACCTTTAAAATCACTTGATGTGCAATTTAAATTGAGTTAATAAAACTTGTTTTCCTCTCAAAGAATGCTCACGGATACACTCAATTGTAATACATCTCAATCATAAAACCCAATAACATGCCAAATAAAATAATTTTAATGAATGTAAAGGAAATATATATAAATTCAAATCCCAAGTAATACAACTCAAATTAAACACAAAAATCCAATTAACAGAAATTATAACGCATAATCTCAGTCTCCAAATCAAATGAAAATATTCCTAACACAGGAAAAATCTAATGAAGTTCAGAAGAAAATTATTTGGAAAACTAAATACTCCCCTAGTTAAAACTCCAAGCTCAAGCTACTCCTCCATCTTCAAGAAGTACAAGGAAATTAGCCTTTCATAGCTCTAAAAGAATCCACAATATATTTGAAGCAATGAGAATCCATGGAGGCTATGATGAAAGAGTGGGTGTGGATATTATTTGCAGGAAAAATAGGAAACTACGAAGGTGAATGGCATCACTGGTCTCGATGAAAGGAAGGGTATGTATGGCATGAGAGAGAGAGAGGATATGTATGATTGTGATGTGCGCGGCTTGCGAATTGATGTTGTGGCGTGGGTGTATACGTGTGGAGAAGATATGAAGGCTATGTGAGTATGAGTGCGGTCCTGTGTGTTAAGGAGAGGGTGGTATATATAGGAAAGGAGTTGAGGGAGGCGGCGACGTGATATTGCGTGAAGGAGGGGATATATATCCAAATCAAATGTGAAGATTGGCGTGTGGATAATTTCTGCGTCCTCTTTTTGAATCCATAAAAATATAGATGATATCATAATTTGATGCCTTAATGTTCAAGCTGTGTCTCCAATTTCCTTTTTTTAATTTTTTACTTCTTCCTTTCAGCTTTCCCATTATCTTTATTTTCTTTTTTTTTAAGGCGTGCAAAAGATAAATTGAAATACTATCACAAAATCTAAAATCAATTAAGATCTCCTATTAAATCTCTAATTTCATGCAATCAGTATTTGATTCAAAATATGCACAATCAATGCAATTTATCCCACTTTAATTGATAAATATCTCAAAAGGATATCAAATAATATATTAAAACAAGGATTTATCAACTGGTAAGGCAATTTACATGTTTTCATGCTTGACTATAGCATTATGGCACAAACAGATTTGTAACCAAAACAAAACATACAAACAATAATTAAAGCTACCTTTACTCATGCTCTCTTGTGCTAGTACCTTGGTTTGAATTTCTTCTTGGTAAACGAGGACACCAATTAAATCCTAACATTTTAGGTGTATATATATAAAGTAATTTAAAACTTAGGTTATGGTTAACTCATAACTAAAACTCTCTATGACACCTACTCAAGCACATCCTCCTATTTTAAGGTGGTTCGTTCTCTTATACAAAATTTTCTATATTTAATTTCTATATTTCCAAGGGTCTCTAAAACTTCTCCTTTTCTTATGTTTCGCTTAACTTCTTAATCCATTGGAACCATAGTTGATCAAAAACAAGATAAGAAACAAAAGTCATAAATTTAATTCTTGGAAACAAACACAACTTGCATCTGCATCTGTTTCCCACAAATCACAGCAGCAAAAGCAGCAAATACGTATATGTCAGGCATTTAAGATCTTTATTTAACATCAAGAACCATCCAAATTGATTGTTCAATACTTAGGGGCATCAATAACTATTTTAATATCACTTCTTTTAACTTTCAACAACGTGGTCAAATAACTTTCACAAAAGTTGAACCATTTAATAATAATAATAACAATCAGTAACTTTGATTTTAGAATCTTAATCATCATTTCTCTATAAAATTCCAACATAAGCATGTTCCTTATTGCATATATATCATACCTTTAATCAAGTATATAAACTACTTAAGCCTTTGATTATGGGCTTAAGTGATTCTTCTAAAGAAGAAACAAGTAAATGTTCCTTCTACAGCGATGACAAATTTGGAAGAAGAATCATTTTCCTATTCAGTTCACACCCATAACCAAGCATCAACAATATCACCTTTAATCAAAACAAAGATGTTTGTACAAGGGAAAAAGAAAAGGGTCCATATTTGCAAATTCTAACATTCCTAAATTCACAGCAGCAAAAGCAGCAAATACATATATGTCAAGCACTTAAGATCTTTATTTAACATCGAGAACCGTCCAAATTGATTGTTCAATACTTAGGGGCATCAATAACTATTTTAATATCACTTCTTTTAACTTTCAACAACGTGGTCAAATAACTTTCACAAAAACTGAACCATTTAATAATAATAATAACAATCAGTAGCTTTGATTTTAGAATCTTAATCATCATTTCTCTATAAAATTCCAACATAAGCATGTTCCTTATTGCATATATATCATACCTTTAATCAAGTATATAAACTACTTAAGCCTTTGATTATGGGCTTAAGTGATTCTTCTAAAGAAGAAACAAGTAAATGTTCCTTCTACAGCGATGACAAATTTGGAAGAAGAATCATTTTCCTATTCAGTTCACACCCATAACCAAGCATCAACAATATCACCTTTAATCAAAACAAAGATGTTTGTACAAGGGAAAAAGAAAAGGGTCCATATTTGCAAATTCTAACATTCCTAAATTCACAGCAGCAAAAGCAGCAAATACATATATGTCAAGCACTTAAGATCTTTATTTAACATCGAGAACCGTCCAAATTGATTGTTCAATACTTAGGGGCATCAATAACTATTTTAATATCACTTCTTTTAACTTTCAACAACGTGGTCAAATAACTTTCACAAAAACTGAACCATTTAATAATAATAATAACAATCAGTAGCTTTGATTTTAGAATCTTAATCATCATTTCTCTATAAAATTCCAACATAAGCATGTTCCTTATTGCATATATATCATACCTTTAATCAAGTATATAAACTACTTAAGCCTTTGATTATGGGCTTAAGTGATTCTACTAAAGAAGAAACAAGTAAAATGTTCCTTCTACAGCGATGACAAATTTGGAAGAAGAATCATTTTCCTATTCAGTTCACACCCACAACCAAACATCAACAATATCACCTTTAATCAAAACAAAGATGTTTGTACAAGGGAAAAAGAAAAGGGTCCATATTTGCAAATTCTAACATTCCTAAGTTCCATTTTGGCATCATTTCAGATCCTCTAAGTATGCTTTAGCCATCTAAAATAATCATCAAGTAATTAAAATCTCAAACAGTAAGCTTCTCATAGCCTATCATTGAAGTTTTCTTTCATACCAATATAATGAAGCCCTTAATATTGACATTAAATAATATAAGCATGAGTCAGAGTTTGGCAACTTAACCAGCAAGTTCTTTAAGCATTGTTCCGTTTCAAATTCAATAATTAATTTAGCCTCATGACAGTATCCTTCCTCTAATGCAAATCTATCAGCGTACTTATGATTATCATTTGTATTTGGAAACCATTTAGATCAGTTTTTATCTCAATAATTCAATTCAACAAGCATCCGTTCACAAGCCACGATCCACATGCTCACACATATACATGTATACACTTGTTTCCCTCCTAGTTTACAAGTGTGTAATCAGTTTTTGGCCATCAAAATGATTCAAACAGTAGCATTATGTAATTTGGGATTTATTTTTCAAATTTCATAACCTATATATACAGTTCTAATTAATTCTACCATTCAAGTTTCCTTCAATAAGCTTCCATTTCACTAATTTGTAAACATCAAATTCTTTAAGCAAAAATATTTTAAGTGTAACATCCCCAAATTTTAGGCTTAGAAGTATCAAAATTAGTCTGAAATGGGCAAACCACCAGACTTGTTTTGGCAGGAGTTTTAGAAGTTCCTTGGAAGGACAAGAAGATTCCTAGGGACTAAAGCACAAAGTAAGAGTTTTTTGAAACTGTGGGACAAGCAAGTTAGAGATTTTGATAAAGTCTTGATGACATGAGTATGAGAATTGGAGATGGATACGGGTCAAAAGTTATACTGGGAACCTTAGTGAGATGATTCCTGAGGCCGAACCCAAGCAGGGACCTACTCATAAATTCGGTAAGTTTTGGGCCAAAAAGGGCAGTGACGGGAACTACACTTGAAAATTCAAAAAAGTTCCAAAAAAATGAGAAATAGGGTTCTGAGGCCTGTATGGTGTTTAAAATGACAAAATACCCCCAACACCAAATTGATAACATTTCCAGGGTTTTAGCTAATTATTAATAATAGTCAAAATTGAATTATCTAAAATATGAGGAGACGTTAGATAATTAGAGAAAAATGAGAAATAATACTTGAGGAATTATCACAGGTTTTAAAAATGATTTTTTTCATAGAAAGCAAAGAGGTTGGCTGGCTTTATAGAATTTAAAGCCTACTTATACACTATTCGGGAAAAGTCAAAATAAA